>NC_092642.1:28480115-28517742 GCF_039555335.1 Amphiura filiformis
CCATAGTGGGTAGGAGAACATGAAAACTAATATGAGATACTGTATTAGGATCACATATTAAGTATCATGTGAGTATACTCTTGTACTCCAGAAGACAGGATCACATATTAAAGAAAAAGCGCCCTCTGTTGTTATTAATCGTATTTAATGCGTATTTACAACGTTGTGAATAAAAATTTGACACCATAGAATATAAAAACTCCGACAACACATGGCTATACAAAACAGCCGACGCGTGGCACCTCCATAACACAGCCGCCCAGCCACTAGTCACGGAAACTACGACGGTTCCTGACCCCTGGACACCTCCTCTTGCAGACACCGTCCATATGATAACAAGTCAACTGCACCTCCCGAAGAAGTGTCAGAGGCCGCATACAAAAGCATCGCAGACGCAGAACAATCTACCAACACACCACCACTAGTTTACTACACAGACGGCTCAGTCAACGAAGATGGCACATGCGGATATGCTTTTGTAGCTCCACACATTACAAAATCTTTTAGAGCATCCGATGGCTGTTCAACAGTACAAACAGAACTCGCAGCCATTCGGGAAGCAATTCGCGATGCCAAAAGCAAACCAGAAACAAACATTGTAATTCACACAGACAGCCAAGGCGCCATTGACAACATTCGCAAACCACATCGAGACAACATCGCCCTAAACAAAGACATTCAAACAGACCTACAAAACAGTAACACAAACTTCATCATTAACTGGATCCCCAGTCACATTGGTATCCCTGGCAATGAAGACGCAGACGCCGCAGCAAAAGCCGGTACCGCCAAATCACAAACAGACTCCATCATACCACCAAGTCGCCGACAGGCAAGGTCCTCCATCCATGCCATTGCACACCAAAGATGGCAAGACCAAATACAATCATCTCAGTCAACGGCTGTCCACTGGAGATTCTCACTGCCAAATACAACATGTGCCGCGGCTGCCCTGAACACGCTACCCAGACGAACACAAATTGCTATCATCTCACTGAGAGTTAAAGCCAATTCCAGCAGAATGGTCTTTGATAAGAACAAAACCTGCGCCTACTGCCACCAAGACATAACATGCCAATGCATTCACGATCTCACCGAATGTCCCAGAACAAGTAAACTTCGACATAATCTCCTTGAACACTTAAAACCAGCAAACCATGTCTCGGATAAACAGCATCTAGCAATCAACATACTAAGTTCACAAACCCTAAGACAATATCAGGAACTAAAAAACTACTCCACTTTCAAACCACGTCCACAACAGTAAATTAATATAATTAAAATTTAGCAATCCAGGGGTCAAGCAAAAGCAATGACCCAGCTCCGCATAAGGAGCGAACCAAACACACACACACACACATAACGGAATAAATCTAAATAATATGATTATGCAGTTTATTCCGTTAAATATTTACCCCATAATTTCCCTCATTCTTCAGGCCCTGCCCTCTATCGGGTGCTAATTTAAAGTTTAAGCTTGATTGCTATTGTCTCTTTGTAAGCCTGCGGCGCAACCTTGAACAATATTGTCCTTGAGATAACGAGCAATGAGCTGGTATTATAGTTTCAGTTGGGTGAACGATTATAAAGCGAACGCAAGGTAACAATACTGTGGGCTTTTGTTTACGAAATGAGACAATAGTCTGCTTATTGTTAACCAGCGTTCTTAAAAATGAGAAGCTTAATGACTTAACACGGTTTAGAAATAATTTCTTCATATTTTTTGGTGTTATCTGTCGTTTACATATCCTTCCTAAAACACTAAAGTACCAATATTTCCAAACACCTAAATTAGCTAAAAATTTAGGACATGTTACAAAACTATATTTTCTAGAATTTCAGAGAATACTTTAAATATTGGCCGGTTATTTTTTACACAGTGACGTCAACTAGGCTATTTATAATTCTTCTAACATACACTATTTGTAGAGGTCACGCGTCAATGGTGAGCGCACTGAGTATTGTGTATAGGAAAACGGACAGTAACTACAGTATGTATGGCCTACTACTATATAAAGTAAATCCGAACTGGTTTGCAGTTTGCTGAAGGTCGAATTCCGCAGGGACACCGCGCAAGTTATACAAATTAGCTCCCGGCGATACACTGCAGATCGCAGAACTGTGTGCATAGTTTACCACCACTCTGCCTAGCTATATAGTTATGTACAATACTGTATGAGTTTCTTATGAGTGCATGTCCATCTTAATAATAAGTCAGTTCGTACTTTTCATAAACTACTTTTTGAATCATAACTTTCGTGACCGAGGATATCTTGCAACTACGTGACGCTCGTCTGGCGAATTCTTAATGAATAAATTCGCTTCACGTAATGAGTAAGTCGTACTTAATTGGTCAGTTTTACCTCCGAGTAATGAAAAACTCTAACATGATCATGATTGGTCAATTTGGCTCCGCGGAGCAAAAAGTCAGCTACGCGTAGCAGCTCCATGTTGTGGCGGTTGCGGCCTAACATATCAGTATCCCATATGATATTTCTATTGCAAGAAAATTTTATTTGTTGTCAGGTTTTATCTTAAATACACTAACTGGAAATTAAATACACTAATTAGTGAGGACCGGTATTTTGCTGTGGATATGTTTAACTGCAATTTGCGGGTAAAAAAAAATCCTGGGTAAAAATTGTGATCTCTATTCAACTCTTTGAGAAAATAATAATATAAAGGAATGTATGTAAAATCCAGCTGCAATACAATGTACATTATTGACACACTATCACTCTCTTTATCTACGGCAATAATAGAATATCGATTTCAATCGAATTGAATACGTTGCTCAGTTTTGAGTTTGTAGTTGACTACTAAGCGACCTAAGCGATCGATTGCTAGCCAATCAGATAGAATTCCTTTTATTGCGTTCGGTGAAATACCACTCGCCCGTCGCTCACCAACGGAGTATTAAATTTATATTTATCGTATAGGACGTCGACACTGTGCGGGACAGGTGCTCTGCGGATCTCCTGAACTCCTTGCATTGGCTTCAAGTGAAGGATAGAATACAGTTTAAAATATTGTTGTATGTCTATAAGTGTTTGATGAATGTCGCTCCACCATATTTATGTGACCTACTTACCTTGCTCAGCGACACGGCAACGCACGAAAATAGGCCCAGACTCCGCTCCTCTTCAGATACAACAAGGCTCTTGGTTCCACGATCAAATAAGAGAGCTGGTTTGCTGTTGCCTCTCCACGGCTCTGGAATGAGTTGCCTATCCAGTTGAGGGAGGCGGTGTCTGTGCCTGCTTTCAAGCGTTTGCTTAAAACACATTTGTATTAATGTTGGTTGTATTTATTTCTTGCTTCATTTTGCCTGTATATTTTGTAAGGCGCTGTGCTCTTTGTTAGAGCGCCATATAAGTGTTGATTAATAATAATAATAATAATGGCTCATGCTGTGGAGTGGCCTGCACGATCACCAGACCTCACACCACTTGATTTTTTTCCTTTGTGGCAAAATCCAAGATCTTCGCAAACGTATTACCGGTACTGAATGCATTCGCAAGTATCCGGCGAACAAGGATGGGACGCAACGCAATGATGCAATGAGGACCAGGGCTGAAACCTGTATTCGCCAAGGAGGCGACCAGGTAGAGGGCAGAGCAGCGCAGTAAACTCACTTCAGAAGAACTAAAGTCAAACCAAACAGCCTTTTAGGGCTACCTTTTATCCTAAAAAGAGACATTACTCGTTGACTGCCGATAAACGTCCCAATAAATCGGACTTAGTCACCGGTCAGTTCTCATGATAGATCTCCATGGCTAACGATGGTTAACTATGAAAACATGTTAAAGGACATCAAGAAAATTTTCTAAGTTATTTATTTTGAGCTCTTTCGAGTATCGACGAGTAATGGATATATTCTGTAGATTTAGGTTTTGTCTGTGACTGCTAATGTGAGGCCGTCGTAGGTCGTACGGGGCTCAAACTCGGTGGGTGGGTGTAGCTCTGTCCTGGCAAGAAGAAGTTTATGTTCGTTAAGTCATCCGACCCCGGGGCCCCCCCTCCCAGGGGTCATTTGAGGTCAAATGACTAAAAACTGTCATATGGGCATGAAACTAGGTCGTACGAGGCTCAAACTCGGTGGGTGGGTGTAGTTCTGTCCTGGCAAGAAGAAGTTTATGTTCGTTAAGTCATCCGACCCCGGGGCCCCCTCCCAGGGGTCATTTGAGGTCAAATGACTAAAAACTGTCATATGGGCATGAAACTAGGTCGTACGGGGCTCAAACTCGGTGGGTGGGTATAGTTCTGTGCTGGCAAGAAGATGTTTATGTTCGTTAAGTCATCTGACCACGGGGTCCCCTCCCTGGGGTCATCTAAGGTCAAATTACTAAAAAAGTGTCGTATGGGCATGAAACTTGGTAGGTACAGTCAACATTTAAAGCAACATTTTTTAAGGTCATTTTGGGGTCATCCAAGGTCACCACGGGTCATCTGAGGTCAAATTAGTAAAAACTCATATATGGGCATGAAACTTGGTAGGTACAGTCAACATTTAGAGACACATTTTGGAAGGTCATTTTGGGGTCGCCAGGGTCATCTGAGGTCAAATTAGTAAAATTGTCATATGGGCATGTCACCATCAGCCTGGTTATCGCGCCCAGCCGAGAACCGCCAAATATGGGTAACCGCCTAGTCTATTTTAAAACTAATGCATCAATGACTTTGTTCATCATGTCATATAGAGGCCTTGCATGCGACGTATCATCCCGTAAATATGGCGGACTACTCAAATGCATTCAACAAAAGCATGATTGCAATCTACCGTGACAGTTCGTCTCACACACATAATCCTGCACTACGATCAAATAGGTTGATGACAACATTTGATTGAATGGACTGCACTCCGCCATAACTACGGTGAAGGACACCGGTTGAAAACCTTTGTTTGGAGCCAATCAATAATTTCATGCAGGGCCTCTATTGTATCATTCTCACATTGATATAGAAATACTAAATTCGTTCACTATCTATATTTTTACTTCTAGTAGAGCTCCAATCTAAGGGTTAAAGTTATGTTTTAGGTTAGGTTAGGATTTTTTTAAAGTACCCAGTACAGTGAACCTTATGGTACAAATGCGCGCGAAAATTTTAGCATAGGCCTATTGAAACTAAACTGGTGAAATATGGGACAAAAGTGGAATAAATTCGCGCAAAGCGCTAAAATGGCATTTTGTGGCTATAAAATGGCCAAATATGAGGTTAATTTCGACACAAACCAATACACAGGCGTCAATATTGGGGGTGATTATATTGACCATCCCCTGGCAAAATATTGTGGCATTTATCCCCCGATCTACGCCTATGTAATTTAGAGCCCTGTGACTCCATCGGTCACCCTCTCCTCTCTCTCCCCCCCCATCCTTCCTTTTTCTTCCTCCCTTGGCGGAAACTCTAATAGGCACAAAGGACCAATATGCGATACGTAATCTATTTCCTCTTCTTTCTATATCTAACCTCATTGGGCCTACATATTAGTACTGATATATCATACGCTGGCGAAATTACGTAATTAATCGGATTAATTAACATACTGAGCAATAGGTGAAAACAATTTTGAACAAATTGTGCTGCACTACAAGCAGGTTACACTCATCACCTGTGTATGTCTGCAATCATAAATTGAATACAATCCTTGTCAATTTGTAGACATGTACTTTTGATTATTTACATAGCTTCTTCTCCAATCACTGTGTAAACATGCATCCAAAAATCTGATTGCTATTATTATATGGATGAATGGACATATCACAAAAGGATTGCTTATCTCAATAGGGCATGTACTTAAGCATTTTTTTTAACTGACCGGCGTTATTGGGCGTTTTATCGGAGGTCACCGAGTAATGCCGAAGATCAAAATCGATTTTATGTATTGTGTATGTATCATCAGTCCCAGAAGAACGCCAAATATGGATTAAAAGACCTTTGACCTTGGATGTACAACAGCATGTTATGATCTAATGGGAAACTGTGCACATCAACAAACACCATTTCTATCAAAAAGGCAACGGCCGATATAATTTGAAACCACATAAATTACTAGAGTTGGTTCTTCTCTTGGATTTGGACCAAGCTTTAGAATATCGACTGTTGCGTTTTGAAATAAAACAAACCAGAAATTTATCACCCATTGTAAAGATATGGCACATGTACCGAATACATGTACATACATTGGCTGACCTTGTGGATTTCCTGGCCCAGCCATGCTAACCACATAAGGAGATTATACGATTAACCTAGTGCAGCTATTGTCATAGCAGGGTATTATTATGTAATACTCCTGATCCATATTTGGCAATCTCTTGGACTGATCATAGGACGCTCGTATTAATTGTCTCTATGCGCTTGAGAATTCAACAATATAAATAATGGTAGCTCTATTATAATACACATTAATGTTTTAAGCAGATAAAATTCCAAAATATAATACGTTTTCTGCCTTTGCTTGTCACGTGGTAGGCCTATGTTGCGATTATATTTTTAAATAAGTTTCAGATGAATAACATCAAGACAAGTGGCCGAGTGGTCTAAGGCGCTAGGCTCATAGAGTACTAAGCGTTGCGCCGTGAGTTCGAACCCCGCCTCTGCCAAACTTTAAAAGAACTAAATTAAAATTTGACTTTTTTAAATTTCATATTTGGGAAATGTGACTGGGAGAATTTATGTATGGTGTGGAGTGGTGTGATAGGGCATGTACTTTAACTGACCGGCGTTATTGGGCGTTTTATCGGCAGTCAACGAGTAATGAAATGACTTATGTTGAAGAAAAAAGCAAGAAACAACAAAGTAAGAAAGTAAGAAACATAATAAAACAAAAAGGCATAAATAACCAAGAAAAAATAAGTAATTGCAAGTAAAGCAAAAGAAGTCCCATTCGGCATCTATTTTACCCACAAATTAATGACACTATTAACAAAATCCATTGCCCATAAACCCACCGGTAAAACCCTTTCCATAAATAAAGTTATTTTATAAAGTTATCATTGAGGAATGTTTGATATTCATGCATGGTATGTGTACTCCTTTTCATTCTTTGAAGTAGCGAAACCTTCTCCGTGGACAGAGTGAAAAACGTGTACATTTCTTTAAAAGAGCATATCTTCAAAAGTTGTGAGCCGATTGATATAATTGCTTTGGTCTATTCAAGCTAACGACTCAAGGCTTTTTACATACCAAAATATGTTTGATCAATTGTTCAGAAATAGGAGAAAAAGAGGGCGCAATGAGGGGCCTCTTTTTTGGGACACCCTGTATATGATTTATCATAATAAATTAGCATTATCCCTACGGAAGAGGTGTCAAAAGTGCATAAGTGTGATTCGACCTCTACATTTTACTAAAGAGTGCTTCGACCACTCGTCTAGCATCATGCTAGCGAGTGATTGATCACTCGTCTGTAAAATCTAGACGGCAAGGCCTGCATTCTGTTTATCCGGGGAGCACTCCAACTTTGGAGGTGACGCGTATGTAGGGCTGTAAAGACCCCCTTTTTCAGCGTCGCTGTCACCCAAAGACCCCATATTTTTTTTACCAGCACATGCTCTGTCACCCGAAGACCCCCTATTTTTCCATTTGGTATGTCGCCCAAAGACCCTTACAGGTTTAATTTAAATAGCAACTTTCATTTACTACTGATTTTATATTACTTATTTTTTTAAACAATGAAATTCGAAGCCATTTAGAACTAGAAATTTGATTTTCGAGGCTTCTATGGCGCTGTTTCGGCTCTTACCCAAAGATTCCATTAAAAAAAAGTCATGTTCTCACCCAATGACCCCATATTTTTTACTGTTTGCTCTCACCGAATGCCAAAAATCCTGCTCTCACCCAATGACCCCATATTTTTTACATTTTGCTCTCACCAAATGCCCCTTAGTACGAAAGTGCCAGACCTACACCTATATCCGTTTCATATTGAAGTGCCCCCCGGGTGTTTGTCAAAAATATATGTTTTCCCAGTTGGATATTACTATTATTACGCGAAGAAAGAATAAATGTTTGACCCCAGTCAACCCAGACAAAGTCAACTGAATTAAAAGTAGGTTACCTTAATTTATTGTCAATATCACGCGAAAATTTATACATGATTGCGTTTGACGCCGCAAAGTAGGTTACATCAATTCTTTTCAGGACCTATACGCTATTGTACACAAACCCATGCATGTAGTCTCCCACGATGTACCTCTGCATGGTTTGGAAACAAACTGCTCAGTTCACAAAACAGTACATGTAGGATGCAGTACATAAAAACACCTCAAGAAAGTCCTCTCTTGTTTGAGTGGTCATACAATTATTTTTAACCACAATGAATTAACCAAAATATGATTCAACACTGGTTTTAGTAAAACGTGGCTCGAAAACTGAGTCTCGGAAAACGAGGCTCGAAAATGAGTAAAACGAGGCTCGAAAAATAATAAAACGAGGCTCGAAAATTAGTAAAACGAGGCCTGAACCAAACAATCTTTTTCAAATAAAATAATGGTCGAGCCTCGTTTTTCGAGCCTCAGTTTTCGAGCCTCGTTGTACTACGGCTAAACTAAATTATTTAAGAAATCAAACAGAGAGAAACTTAACAATGCAACTTATTTATTGTTTTTAAACTTTTATTATTATCGTCATTATCACATTGCAATAAATATTTGTCAAAAATTGTTTCACTCAGTCTGAGTCAAAATTTGATTTGATTCTTCGATCAAAACAAGTGGTGATCAAAATGATTGGCCACTTGAACAAAACACTTACCTTCGTTACCGGTACCGCAAATCCTCCATGTACAGATGATTTTGTGGTAATGGTTTTTTCACGGCAGTGAAATGATGCCACTTTCCCCCACATCTCATATGCACAGTTTATCCCTTACATATCCTGTGTCATGAATAGGTATTGTAGCCCACCAACCCTGTGGTTAAGAGACTGGGAAATAATTCCTAATATCTCATACCCTAGTTTGTATGCCTTATCTAATCCTGCCTCACATGACAAGGACTAAATTCGCCCTTAAATTTGGCAGTGAGTCTTTTCAGCGTAGGACAGTTTTAGCCTTTTTTTATAAACATGTTTGCAATTGGCTTATTGCCATCACATGCTGACAATACACACAACTGATTGGTTAATCAAAGCTAGATAGACAGGTCATGGTCATAATACCTGAATGTTTACTTTGTGAATAGGCCAATCTGTATGCGGCAAGCTACAATGGGCGATTTACTTCAGAAAAACTACATTGCACAAAACTAAGTCCATTATCTACAGTTAATTGAATGTTTATTGACTCTTGTAATAACCCAGGAATGTGTGTATAAACCTGTATAATATATTTTCTGTTACAAAATAATAATTGGTATTAAAAAAACACCAGGTCTATGAGATAAATATCCCTGACAAAAGCTAGCAAGACCAAGACTAGCTGTGTAATTTGTTTACTTTAGTGATAAGACATCTTGCATCTGTATAGAAAATTATATCCAACAAATTTAAGATATTGCCAACATGCAATAATATAATAGTGGACATTTTGATACAATTTTCTTTGTAGTTATAGCCAAATTTGTTTCCTGTAGGTGGCTTAAAAACGTTTATGCGAAATGAGATCCTGTATAGGTGGCTTAAAAACCTAAATGCAAAATGAGGTTTAAAAAAAATTGTTTTCCAGAGTCAAGACGCAGATACCATTATTAAGCCTCATCACTTATTTATTGTCGTATTAAAGTGCAGAGTAGGTTAGATATGAATATTAAATGTTAGACCAAAGTAGCTCAAAGTACTATACACCTGATCCGTGAATTGTCTTTTTAAAGACAACTTCTTGTTTAATGTTCCAATGGTACTGGTATGGACGGGTAATTATATTTGCAAGGACCACGAGGCTCGGCTTGGACTGCCTCAACCATGGTTTGGTTCCAAATCTGTGGGCGTTCAAAGATAATAAGGTGACGCAAAAATGTGACCCTTTTCGTTTTTGCCTATACAAGCGCATGTATTGTATTTCTTATGTATTATATTGTTTTTACCCTGCGATATTTAAGGTTTTATCGATAAAAATTAATAAAAACAGGTTATATCATTGGGAAAATTTGATTTATTAGTACAGTGGTTTGGGCTAAAATGATAATAATGTGAATATTGATTCAACGGCTCGATATTTGCATAATTACCACAAACAATTATAAAAACAATGTTTCTAGACTTTAAAAGCAATTTGCGCAAAATGCCATTTTCTTAAAGACAGCATCTTTCGCGCAGCTTTTTTTCAATACCCCATGTGCAAATTAGCTGAAATTCCACAGGGATGGTGGAAAGACCTTTTCTGAGACCTTTACAGAAGGAATTTTGAAAATCCTTTTTATTTTGCGAAAAATAGGCAATTACGCCCGAAATAATGCCGAAAAATCGCAAACCTTGGAATGTTCAAGGTCGTTCACCATCGAAATTATTATTTTTGCTTATTTTCTTTCTGTAACTTTCAAGATCATGTCCTTAGCTATCCATTCTTTCGATTTTTGGAAAAAAATAATTAGATCAAGGTGGTGAAAAACTGCGCGCAAACTGTATCCTTTCAAAATCCAAAATGGCCGCCATTTCCATATCAACCAACATGTGCGGACCAATTTGGCGTGGTTTTTGGAAGTCGATTATCTAAGGTAGTATGCTGACCAAATATAAAAGCCTTAGGTTAAATATTACAGAAAATCACTCTGATTTCGCTTGGGTTACTTAAATTTTCCATATTTTAGCAGAGATACAGCACTTATAGAGCTAATCATTATAGGCTATGGAGCCAATTCAACAGCAGACATATTTTGTGGGAAAAGGTCATTGAATTTTTACACGGTGGTCAAGTTCAAAATTGCTCGGACTTTGTTAAAAACAACAACAATGTGTTCATCTGGTCATACTAGATTCAGAAAAAGTATATGGGGCAAAAATTGAAATTGCTCAGATTTTGTTGAAAAATGATCTCAAACTATTTGTTTTGCCATGAGAAATCAGAAAAAGAATAGTTTTCCCTATGTATGATGTTTCGTTACCATGGTAATAAAGCAAAATAGGACAATATCCACTGAATCGCATTGAATTGATAAGAAAGCACTCTATCTTAGAAAGTAATAACTATTCTTTTTCTCATTTCTTCTTGCAACAAAATTATAAATTTGAGACCATTTCCAACAAAATCAGACAATTTTCATTTTTGCCCTCTGCGGAGCCAAAGTTAGACATTTGACGTCACAATGTTACACTTTTGCATATAACTCCATAACGGTACGTCATAATTATATAGGTCAAAGTATAGATGAGTTGACTTCTGACGTCAATGCCTGGCAGTATGCGCACGCATCATCACAATTTCCATTGTTTTTTTGCCTGACAGTATGCGCGCGCATCATATTTTGCTCAGGGCTCGTGTTTTAAAACTCCCGCCACATCACCATTGAACAGTGTAGTTATACCCGCATGCGAAGCATGGGCGGGTATATTTATACCCGCATGCAGCGCATGCAGGGTATCTTCCCATTCTGTGGTTTCTTCTCCATCTCCTCCTTCTCCTTCTCCATCTCCTTCTCCTCCTATCAAACACATCATTCTGTCAAGGCTAGCGCTAAAACTACAAGGGCCCCAGGGCCCATATGTGGTACACTTATGGGCCCTACCCCGTAGATGTGCCTTTTGCCCATCCGGCCCCAGAGGTCAAGGTCACGGGCCCCAGGGGCCCAAATGTAAAAACACAAACCATGCCGTTTCTCATCAGATGGAGCAACCTCAGGGCCGTGAGTTGGTACACTGATAGCCCCAGGGGTACTCTATAAATACAAATATACATGAGCCCCATATATGTTATATATTATGGGCCCCAGGGGCCCAAATGTTAAAAATAAGGGGCAACAGATTGACAAGCCTAGCTCTAAAGCTACAAGGGCACTAGGGCTCATATGTTGCACATGTATAAGCCCTAAATTGTAGATGTGCCTTTTGCCCATTTTGGCCCCAGATGTACAAGGCTAGAGGCCCCAGGGGCCCAAAGGTTAAAACAAAGGGCCGGCCGTTTCTCAGCAAATAAAGTAGCTACAGAGCTCAGATTTGGTACACAGATAGGTCTTCAGTATAATATTGTCATATGTATATATGAATCCCATATGTCACATAATATGGGCCCCTGGGCCCCAAATGCTAAAACATAGGGCCGGCCGTTACTCTGTAAATAAAGCAGCTTTAGGGCTCAGAGTTAGTACACATATTGCATCTTAAAATCACATTGTTATATGTACATGTGAGCCCCATATATTACATTATATGGGCCCCAGGGCCCCAAACGCTAAAACATAGGGCCGGCCGTTACTCAGTAAATAAAGCAGCTACAGTGCCAAGCTTGAGTCTACTGATAGCACTAGAGAATTAAACTTCAACATATGTCCATGGACCTCATAAGTCAAATATTATGGGCCCCAGGGCCCCAAATGTTAAAACAAAGGGCCGGCCGTTTCTCATCAAATAAAGCAGCTTCCGGGCTTAGAATCTGTACACAGTAGCACCTGAGAATTATATTGTTACTAACACCCCAATACCCCCCTCCCCACACATGTAGGACTAAACTGAGTAGTAAACAGACATATCTGTATTATAATTATTAATATAATAATTGGAAATACCAGCGTGAAGCCTTAAGGCTGTTCCAGTTAAATTACATACCCATTGGCTGTTCCATTTAATTTACATACTCCCTCTGAAATGGTCCCAAAATAGGCTGTTCCGTTTAATTTACATACTCCCTCTGAAATGGCTGTTCCATTTAATTTACATACTCCCTCTGGAATAGTTTTCCCCTAATCATATTGTATAGCCTCACTGTGAATAAGAGAGACTGACAACGGCAATCTATGGAGAGACAACTCCCCTGGGAGGGGACTTTTTACAAGTTCTTTATTGTCACGAGAGTGCAGCAAATAAGGACTGTAAGTTTGGGTACACCGATAACATGCGGGTATAGCCGTATTTGTGTACAAATATATAGCCTTCTAGTGCCATCCTGTGGTTTCTTCTCCTCCTCCTCCTTCTCCATCAAACACATCATTCTGTCAAGCCTAGCGCTAAAACTACAAAAGTCTTGGAGCCCATATGTGGTACACTTATGGGCCCTACCCTGTAGAAGTGCCTTTTGCCCATCTTGGCCCCAGAGGTCAAGGTCACGGGCCCCAGGGGCCCAAATGTGAAAATACAAAGCACGCCGTTTCTCAACAAATGAAGTAGCCTCAGGGCCCTGAGTTGGTACACTGATAGCCCTAGGGGTACTCTATATTTGCAAATATACAAGAGCCCCATATGTTATATATTATGGCCCCAGGGGTCCAAATGTTAAAATATGGTGCAACAGATTGCCAAGCCTAGCTCTAAAAGTACAAGATCACTAGGGCTCATATGTGGCATATGTATGGGCCCTAAGTTGTAGATGTGCCTTTTGCCCATTTTGGCCCCAGATGTACAAGGCTGGGGCCCCAGGCCCTAATGTTAAAACAAAGGGCCGGCCGTTTCTCAGCAAATAAAGTAGCTACAGGGTTCAGATTTGGTACACAGATAGGTCTTTTAGTATTATATTGTCATATGTATATATAACCCCCATATGTCACATAATATATGCCCCAGGGCCCCAAACGCTAAAACATAGGGCCGGCCGTTACTCATTAAATAAAGCAGCTACAATGCCCAGCTTGAGTCTACTGATAGCACTTGAGAATCTTACTTTAACATATGTACATGAGCCCCATAAGTCATATATATTGGGCCCCAGGGCCCCAAATGTTAAAACAAAGGGCCGGCCGTTTCTCATCATATAAAGCAGCTTCATGGCTCAGAGTTTGTACACAGATTGCACCTGAGAATTACATTGTTATTATGTACATATGAGCCCCATATATCACATAATATTGGCCCCAGGGCCCCAAACGCTAAAACATAGGGCCGGCCGTTACTGAGTAAATAAAGTAGCTACAGTGGCCAGCTTGAGTCTACTGATAGCACTAGAGAATTATTCTTCAACATAATTATGTACATGGGCCTCATAAGTCAAATATTATGGGCCCCAGGGCCCCAAATGTTAAAACAAAGGGCGGGCCGTTTCTCATCAAAGAAAGCAGCTTCCGGGCTCAGAATATGTACTCACAGATAGCACCTGAGAATTATATTATTACTAACACCCACACACCCACCCACCCCACACACGTAGGACTAAACAGACAGATCATATTATATCATAATTGGAAATACCAGCGTGAAGCGTTAAGGCTGTTCCAGTTAAATTACATACCCATTGGCTGTTCCTTTTAATTTACATACTCCCTCTGAAATGGCCCCAAAAAAATTGGGCGACTTTTCACAATTTCTTTATTTTAAGTCCTCAGCAAATAAGGACTGTAAGTTTGGGTACACCGATAACATGCGGGTATAGCCGTATTTGTGTACAAATATATAGCCTTCTAGTGTTTGTATTGGGGTTCACTCAAACATAAAGATAACCTGTCCCTTGCCTTTGTTGATAAACATTGAGGTCAAATCATCTACACTTTTTCTGAATCCTTATGACCACCAGAGAATGGCGATGGTGTGGGTTTTGAGCAAGTTTGAATAACCTCCTGTGCAAAGTTCAATGACCCTTTTCCACTAAATGAGGGTTGTTGTTGAAATGGCTCCATCCACTACTCCCCATTCCAGAAAAATACAGCACTAATAATTGTTTGGGATTAAAAAAAGTATTATCCTGTTTTGCCAAATGAAACATAGCTAAATCCTATAAATCCTTTAGTTACTCCTAACTGGCAATAACAGTCAAATTTAAATTTTTGTTCAATTTTTGGAAATAAGGGCCAAAAACATGAGTTTTTAGGGTGTTTTTCGTCCAAAGACTCGTACTAAGACTATTATCTGATTTTTGGAAAAGACATGTTTAATTCTGATAACCAATCATTTATTTAAACTAAAAATATGAACACAAAAATGTGAAAATTACAGCAACATTTTGGTATATACTTGTACCAAGTCTTTGATGTTTGTGACTCGATTGTTCGAAAATGCGCCGAAAATGCATGTTTCAAGATATTAGTAGGCCTACAATAATGAACGTTAGTTCTAATTGAATGATTAGGATTGAGCTATATTTAATTTGGCAGAACTTGATAATATTTTTTAAAATCCCAAAACAATTAGTGCTGTATTTTTCTGGAATAATAGACCTCGGCCATACATCAGCTTACGCAATTGCTTGCCCTCGAAGCAGATATATAATTATAATTTGATGCAATGACGTGATTAAAATCGCGTCCGCATAATGGCTCTTAGAATAAACACGCATGTCGGCGCTGAAATTTTGGACGAACTGATGGAGAAAAACCTCGTTTTTTGCAATACTTGCTTCAATTTGGAGTGAAAATCAAATGGGATATCAATTGGCAGAATGTTGAGAAATAATGTAGGTATTCAGATGTCTAAATTAACGTCCCGTAATCAAGATATCGATAATTTCATAAACCAGATTTTTTCATGCAAGATTCTCCAAAATGTTCCCCAAAACGAGCTTCTAAAATTGAATCAGTACTATATTTAGTTCTAATAAATGGTGACATCATTTCTTTGATCGGTTTGTAGCACAATACAAAAAAGTAGAAAGCAATCACTCGGTGTGGTTTTATACGGGGCACACATTTGAAAAAAAAATAGCATGGAACGCGTTTTTGGTCTCTTTTACATGGTGCGTAAAAAGGATATAAACGAAGAATTTGAAAACGGATTCTAAAAAATTGTTTAGAAACACAAGAATAATGTAAATCTACATCTAACACACCAACATTTCTTGCACTGCGATATTTAATTGCTGAGAAAACTTCGTTTTAGAAATCAATTTTATACGCCTTTTATGCGTCTTGTGATGTCAATATTTAGGCAAATTTATGTCAAAATAGGCAGAAATATAAATTTTGCTTCCAACGCATTTTACAGATTTGTAATACAATTGCCCGTTCGTGAATAATGGTCATTATTTAAGGGGAGTTAGTTACTTTTTTGAGATGTTTATATCAACCGATATAATAATTTGTATTTAAATTAAATTAAAATAGGCCTATGTCGTGTGCCGAGAACAGTCATTTCGATACTGAGTGAATAGAAAGAATTAGAGTAACTTACCTTTGAAGGACAAGCAATTTCAGGTTCGAAATGCCCACACCTTTGTGGGCATCCTACAGGTTGCTCATTGGCCATGTACACCCCATCCCAAGCCTTCTGTTTTTGCGGCGGCTGCCATCGATATCTGCCGATGGGTGGGGCGGCATATGGTATGCCTACAAATGCCCTTACTTCCGTTCCTTCATCTATATGCACACCTCGAAGTAAACCATGTTCTGTCTGTACTAATAACGGGTCCCCCTCCCCCGTGGTTTCATCGGCACTGCTATATTGCACTAGAGAAACTAATGCTAAACAAAACCAGATTTTACTCCCTAGTTCGAATCTTAGCAATGAACGCATACTTATTTGGTTAATTTGACGGTGTGCTTATTTATTATGGACGTACTGGTTTTATCAACTGAACAAAATGATCATCAGAATCAATGCATTTTTTTCGTATCACGTGATTCATTTCACATCCAATGACTGCAATGCAGAGGTCACATTATATAAGGCGACGAAAACCCGTTCTACGGGCACGACCGATCCAGACTTTTTCGTCGCCTACGCGGTTTTTCAGTGTATTCAGTGTACCATACATAAATATTTGAATACGAAGGCACGTTTCATTTCATTTCATATTATGTTATATAACATATTACAGTGCACCATGGTGTACCATACATAAATATTTGAATACGACTAAAACATTCAGACGGCACGTTTCGTTTCATTTCATATATATTATATAATATGTGATCAAGCAAAATCAGTCGGAACTCGGAAATGTTGATTTTGAGATATAGCCAAACAAAGGAAATATTTCCGTTTGTTTCCTCTTGTTTTGGAAATTCTTTAATTGCTCATATCTTTGGAACTAGTTGTTCAATTTCAGTAGGGTTTTACGCAAACCCCAGTTTTGTAAATACTTTTTACAACCCTCTAAAAAACTGAAAATTTATTATTGCCGAGTTCCGACTGATTTTGCTTGATCGCATCACATATGTTATATAATACATTACAGTGTAGGGTAAGATGGGTAAGTGGGACACTTAAGGATATTATTTGATATAAAAATCATGTAAGTGAATAAAGATTGGGCTTATGTTTTCATAATTCAAGTATAATCCTAGGACAATGTCTGGTTTTAGTTTTGTTGCGATACTCCAATTCAGTACAGAATGGCGGGGCCAATTATGTAATAAATCAACTGTCCCACTTACCCCCAACACTTGGGGGGGGGGGGGGGTAAGTGGGACACATAAGGAGTAGGGGTAAATTTGACATATACATTTATGATATTATTACATTAAAAGAACATATTTTACAGCAATACATATTTATATTGGAGCATTAAGGTATTATTAACATAATATACCAAAAAAATAGTAATACTATACTATCATTATGTTTATTAATTTCATCTGAATACATGAGACATATTTTTTTCTTGGTTTTTGGTGACAAACCCGATTTTCAGCCACAAAATCAATAATCATTGCATTTAATTAATTTTAAGAACCACTGTCCCACCTACCCCAAGTGGATGGGGGTAAGTGGGACACCATACTAAATAGGCCCTAATTGATTTTCTGCTATCAGGCTGGTAAAAAGCGTTCTTTTTTTAATTTATGGTAAATGAAATATATTATCTCTCAATTTCTCCTAATTCTCAGCAAAGACTTTTAAATATTTGGTAATAAATAAGTATAATTCCTCAAGTTAGCCGCCACATCAAGGTAGTGTAGGTCTCAATCATCTCCCACAGCTCAAAAACCAAATAAACTCCAATATTGAGCAGTGAAATTATAACATACATATTTGCTATGGGGTAAGTCACCATTCGGTATCGTATTGGTGGTGGATTTAGTGCTGCAACGAAGATTTAGTATAGTAAGTGTCCCACTTACCCCACTGTCCCACTTACCCCATCTTACCCTACAATACAGAAAAAATTGAATACGACTTTACCATTCAGAAGGCATTGTTCATTTCATTTCATATATATTATATAATAATATTACACAAAGATATGAAATGTACACACACAAAAAAGGTCAATTACAATGGGTAAAAATCATTAATAGATTTAGTTAAAACATGTAAAAAGCACTAAAAGTCAAAAGTTGAATCTGCCAGCAGGATAAAACCATTATGTAAAAATATAATTTAGATTAAGTAATCGCCAAACAACCATGTTGATAAAACGAGTATGGCAATTAATGCGTATTTAAAAGGGAGACATAAAAAGGAACGGGGCTCTGTTTAAAACGATTCGTATTAGCCCTGAGTTGTGTACGAGCTTGTACGATCGTGGGCACTCAGCAAACTTCAACCATGGACTGAGATTCTGGTGGGGGTAATAAATGACTATCACTCAGTCCAATGGCAAAGGTTCGGCAGTGCTCAACCCTTCTGTCAGATAGCTTTTTAACATTGCACTGTTATATTGACTTATATCAACCTGAAATTACCATTTCAGGTCATTTTGAATACAGATACCCATGACTGTGACTTTGTCAACATAATCAAGCTTGTCAGATCCAATGGTCAAGTCAGCATGCTGTGGTTTGGTTTTACTGAAATTAACCTCAAGCGCCTGGCATTTTTTAGCATTAAGATTTAGGCCATTAGTAGCTGCCCAGTCTGAGAACTTATTCAGATCCTCCGGTATTATGACTATTGCTATTACTGGTAGAGTTTTCAGCAAATGTGAGATCATCAACATACTTCCAGACTTCTGCATGTGCATCATCGGTAGCATCATTGATGAGGATTTGAAAACCAATTGGGTCAAGCTTGGTGCCCTGTGGTACACCAGTTGTGAGTTGCACAAAGTCTGAAAGTATGTTGTTGTATCGTACACATTGCTGCCGTTGCTGAAAAAAGTCACAATGCCAAGGTACAATGTTCTTACGCACACTTATTTGAATTATTTATTTTGATGAGAATGGCGTGGTCAACCAAGTCAAAGGCTTTTTAAAAATCAGTTGGGACAATCGTTCCGGTATTGTGACTCACTTCAGCACCAGCATACAATATCAATTGAAACCTTTTATTTGGTAATAGTATTTTGTCATACTATTTTGCAATATTCTCAAATGGTATTTGTAAATAATAGCCATATTCTACAGTCCAAATTGTAAATGTCATGTTGACAAATCATGATCTAGCCTACATTGAATAATCTACACCAAGATAGCCTACATTATTGTATTAATTGTATTATTGTATTCATTGGCCTTTGACCTTCATCCGGTGCAGTCGATCTCCTGGTCTTCTCCCGAAATTATGTTTTCAATCTTGTGCCGTCTGCATGATTTATGATTTTATCATCACCACCTTTTCGCTCATTTGGAAAAGCAAACTTTCCGCAGTCTATTAATTACTGTATTTTAATTTTTTGTGAACTCAAAGCTTCATACAGAACACCATCTTGGAATTCTGTCGTGGCGCCCACAGTGTTGTCTTCGCATTGGAACCGTATTGTTCTACACATCATCTGCTTCCTACTTTGTGCATAACCTTGTCCATGAAGTGCGTGAGAAGTGTATTAACTGCATGCGTTGCAATTTATTGTTACCAAATAAGTTACACAGCATCAAACTGTATTTATAATAGTTTCAACAACTATTCCTATATCTTTGTACAGGAGCCAACCGTTGTTAATCCGTGATGAATTCACAGTTCAGTAGCGTATACGCGAACGCAAGGTTACGCGTACGCGTTACGCATGAGCGCGTAAAATTCGTCATGCCTGGAACATATGCGTAAATATGAACTCTATTATGTTGGCGGTAGCAGCTAAATATTACCATATTACCGCTTTATTCGTTAGGTTTATTGCTGATTTCAACAACTCTTCCTATACCTTTGTACAGGAGCCAACCGTTGTTAATCCGTGATGAATCCACAGTTCAGTAGCGTATACGCGAACGTAAGGTTACGCGTACGCGTTACGCTTACGCATGAGCGCGTAAAATTACGCTTACGCATGAGCGCTGTAGCAGCTAAATATTGCCGCTTTATTCTTTAGTTTTATTGCTGATATCAACAGAGAAATACCGCGATCTTTTTGTAAGGTTGAGTGGCAAGGACAAACGGACATTCCGAATGAAAGAACGAAATCCCCGCGAAATCTGAGCTGACCAACCAAATCTCGTCGCACATCGCGAGAGTCCGCGAGAGTACATTTGAGAAATCAAAATGTCGGCAAATGCGGAAGTTAGAGATTCTGAAGGAGAAAAGTGTAGACATCGACAAAAAATGCCGGTTTACGACACCAGAACTGGATCTCTCCGGGACGCAATTGAAGAAGTGGGTGGTGAACTTATCGCAGTATAAACTGAGTAAGTCAGAAAATAGTGTCTTAGCCAAAGGGTTGAATTTTGCCGTGTCGCCAACAAATGTGTGTACGGAAGAATTTGTACTTGCCACGGAACTCGCGTGTAGAAATCGCGCGGAGAACATCCCAAGACTTTATTGTACTCCTAAAATCCACAAAGCCAATGCACCGCTAAGACCTATTGTGGATTATACCGCTACTATTCATGCTATTGGGTACAAAACATCAAGATGGTTAGCGGATATTTTGTCTCCTATGGTTGGTAACTCGGCTCACCATGTCGTGAATTCCAAGCAACTAGCGGAAGAGTTAGAGAATATTGTGATCGATGAAGACGACATCCTAAATTCACATGATGTCGTGTCGTTGTTTACTTGCACGCCAATTCATAAGGTTCTGGGAATTGTGAAAGAGAGACCGGAGAATGGTTTTATGAAGGTGTACAACAAGATGTATGGTTATAAACTGGCTGTAGATGATGTGCTTGAGTTATTGCATTTTATCCTTTCTACAACATATTTTACATTCAGAGGGAAAATCTACAGCGCCCATGAATTGTAAACCCAAGCTCAGTGGTATACAGAAGTTCGTCACAACATCAATAGTGTAGAAACAGATGTCTGGCAGACATCGAAACGTCCACAGTGAGTACTGTTTATTGGACTAGAAGTAAGAAAAATTCCGATTTTACATACTCCCTCTGTTTGTTAGTTTCCTAAGTGGACTACTTACTTTGGGTTGCGGTTAGGATTCTTAACACGGGACTCTATGGAGAGTTAATATGCCAATTTCTGGCCATGATGTAAAATTGGCCATGATGTAATGCATCTTTAAATGGATCTGGCTTGTGATTGGTCGCCCAGATCTCGCTATTGCCTAAATCCTCCAGGAATGCGCCATTACCATTAACTACATCGTACACAACAATATGTGGAATTTGCGGCATGTTTGTGGTGGCACGAAAGTTAAACTCTCAGTGGTACATGGACGAACATTTAGCGCGTCATGTATTACCATGCTTAGTACTTGCGATTAAATTGGATTGATAAACAAGTATGATTGACAGTATGTTTTAGAGACCAAAACTAACATACTCCGGCTTTCGCGATCAATAAACTGGTAGATTCCCAAATCAGAATTGTTTAGTATTAAAGTAAGCCGTTATAATTATGCAAGATATGTTGAATTTGATAACTTTTATTGTCACTAAAATGACTAATCATCTAATTTAAAAACTCTTTATGACCATTTACCTATTGATCACTTTAATTTTAACATCAGTAAAATAATTGAGTTCAACAGAATGCGTTCATCATGATTAAATAATAATAATATATTTTTATCAAAATGCGACTATGGTATAGTCTAACATACTACTTTGAATTCGTGCATTGCATTGTCTGCATCTTATGCGAATTTCTGCCAACAAGACCATGATGAATTTGATTACGAAAATCCATCTTCATATTATGCTCTTTAGCAATCCCCCACTTGAGCATTTGATTGAAAACTCTGGCGAATGGAGTATAGCTCTTTCCACACATCTCCAGCCAAAACAACAACAACAAGCCCCAAGTGTGATCTTCAACAACATTGCATTTTTCATTTGTAGTATCATTACAATTTAACATTTTCTGCAGTTATAGGGAGTGCGGAAAGCCATTTCAACGCGAGAGTACACCATGTGCAATTGTACTGGGTTGCAGAATTGTTAGATGGTTTTGTCAGTTAAAATGTGTTTCTTGTAATATATACTAGCAACCGGAAAATGTTGTATGTAGAAGTTAATTTGCCTGGTTAGTGCAGGAAAGTCGTACTTCGGAATGGTTCATTTCATGTTATATTTGTTTCACTGAGAACAAACGGCTTGAAAATACGACACTTATTTATTTTTATTTTACAGGGTTTTTTGTTCTTGAAGATATTGATATATTCATTCATTAGTATCTAGTTTTCGCCCAAAAGGCTGTTATAATATAAAACATTTTCTAGTGTACATAGGACTTTCGTGCAGTAACCTATGGTTGGTTGGATTTATATCTTATTAAACTGCGTAAGCTGACTTCACAATGAAGTCCGTTGATCTTAGGATTTGCCATTAAGTTATGCAGATAATGAGGGAGGAAAACAGAAGGATACTAGGACAAAGCTATCTTACAAGTAAACAAATTATTTACATACACACAATAATGAAGAATTTATCTATACTAATAAAATAATAAGCGGTCTCTGTCTATCTGTGTATCTATCTATCTGTCTGTCCGGCTATGCGTTTCGCCGCGCTTCGACGCATCGTGCTGACATTTGGGATATAGATAGGTCTTGGGAAAAGCATGTTGGCCATGTGGTTTTGAAGGTCATCGGAGGTCAAGGTCAAAGGTCAAAATTTCAAACTTTGTCCGATCGGGCCCAAACTTGGTGGGTAGAATCCTTGATAGGAGGGGAATATAATGCGCGAAATAAAATCGAGGTCAACTGAGGTCAAAGGTCATTACGGAGGGGTCAAATTTCAAACTTTGCCCGATCGGGCTCAAACTTGGTGGGTCGAAACCTTCGTATGAGGGGAGCATGAAAAACATTATATAGAGGTCATCTGAGGTCAAAGGTCAAAGGTCATGGATTTCAAACTTTGTCCTATCAGGCTCAAACTTGGTGGGTGGAATCCTTGATACGAGGGGAATATATGGGCAAAACAAAATTGAGGTCAAACGAGGTCAAAGGTCATGTAGGGGCTAAATTTAAACTTTGCCCTATTGGGCTTAAACTTGATAGGTGGAATCCGTCGTATGAGGGGAGCATGAAAAAGATTACACCGAGGTCAAAGGTCATCTGTGGTCAAACAGTATCGCTATCATGCCAGTGCTCTCACAGCATCAGGGCTCTCACAGCTGCAGGTGCACTAGTTTTTAAAAATGACGGGATTAGATTTTTGACCATGTACGCGATGCGTAATGTAGGTCTATGCATGACGGTAATTTAATGTCATTTAAGCTTGACAATAATTATTTGTCACATAGATACGCCGTGTAGCCACATACCAGGAATAATAAGAGTAATGTGCTATATTAATTAGCGTCAAATTGCCGTCAAGGAAGTGGCACGTACATGACCGAAATCTAACCCTATCAAATAATACGGCATACTTTGACGTTCCATCGCCAGTGTTATGTTTATGTGCGCTGTCATGTTCACAGTCCACGAGTGCGATTTTCTTTGTTTGATAAACAGCTCCTTTTGCTTCAAGAACGCTTCATCGTCACCTGTAGAAGGTAATTAGATTAACGGTTAAAACAGACAATAGAGCGCTGGTGATTTCCAAACGCCGTGATCATACGCCTGTGCATCTATTCAAAATTCAGTGACCAGAGGGTGATTTTGAATAGATGCACTGGCGTACGATCACGCCGTTTGGAAATCGCAAGCTCTCTGTTACGTACTACTAATTACGTACCATAAATAAGTTTCTCTGATCGGCCAATGCCCTAAAGGAGCTCCAGTTTACACTGACCAGTGCGCGTTGTTATAGTAAACAAAAATAAATAATTTAACTCAAAGTTATCCACCTCAAAAAGGCACTCATGGCGTTGAACATTTAATGAACACAAAGGACACAGAGAGATAGATTTCTTTGTTTACCTTACACTCTTATACCTGACCTGATGACAAAGTAGCTTGCATTAAACGTTATCTTAAGTTAACCATGTTAACGCAACTGGTACTTTTTATTCACGAGTATCACTTCATCTTGAGTAACTTACATAATTGTAAATTTTCTGTGTTGATTGTTCATAAGACGGGCACGCGTGGTGTCATAAAATGATTCAATATATATGCATGTATATCGTTTGATTTAATTATAACCGGGGGTATTAGTGGAAACGGGGCTGTTTTGCCATTTTGGTTTATTTTAGCCCTTAATTTCGATAAAGTGACAATTTTCATATTTTGCGGAAAAATATGTCCAATTCCTTCTGGTTTGTTTTTCGTAAAATTTTTCACAAAATTTCGTCACTGTTAAAAGTCAGGTAGTTTTTGCCTGGAGATCCCCGAGGATAATAACAGAAAATAGCAACGGAGAACCAAAAACGAGTTTGCTGGAATCAACCCCCTCCCCCCAAAAAAAATAACCACATCGAATAAACATGGTAAAATAGTCTAATCAAATTTGACTAGATTCCTAGGAAAATAAAGTCTCACACGATCTCACAGTAGAATTGTACACAAAAACTTTATTGTGAGAACTTATTTTTGCTTAGAATGTAGTCAAATTCGACTAGATTGGTTTAAAAACCTTTTACTAAAAGCCTTACTTAAATCAGGTATATCACTCAAAGCTCGTTGCCAAAATTTGACTTCATTGTACGTAACCGACATACCCTTAGCCGTGATAGGATCCCTTGTCTCCAAGGCATCAACCAGGAGTAGCACACCCGGAAGATGGTCATATGAAGGTGGAGTACGTTTTCCTTGAATACACTTGTAGTAAGATTCATTAGATTGGCGGTTTAAGGCTTCTCGTGTTGGGGTTTGAAGATATCCTGAAAATGATTATAAACAAGAAGAGTCATTCAAAAAGACACAGTTCACGGATCAGGTGTATAGTAATTTGTTCCAACTTTCCATTTTCATATCAAACCTACTCTGCACTGATCTTACAATAAATTAGTGATTTGATAAATGATACCTACATCCTAACTCTGGCTTATATAACTCTCCAGCAAGAAACGACTAATTGAAATACAAACTTTCAAATCAATACACAATCATAGGCCTATTGAAATTCAATTATACCATGCAGATGATAACCTTGGCCCAATAATTATAAAAGGTCCCAATTAAGATGAGCACACATTAGTGGGTAGATAACAGGATCTAAATTTCGTCAGTTGGAAGTAATTGAGTGAATCGCCTGTATCAAAATATGCAGTGTATTTTTCATATATGCAGTAATATGCACAGCCGTACCACAAAATAAACAATAGCATTGAACTTATCCACCAATCACAATCAGTAAAGCCTATTATAATCATGTGATGGCTCAATCCAATAGTAAACATGCTTAGAAAAAAGGCAAAAAATAGTCCTGGCACCCATTGTCTCAATACAAGGTAAGATGTGCTAAAAAGTCCTTGTCATGTGGGGCAGGATTAGATAAAGGGATGCAAACCTGGGTATGAGACATTAGGAATTATTTCCTAGCCTCTTAATCACAGGGTTGATGGGCTACAATAGATATTCAAGACACCGTGTATGTAAGGAATAAACTGTGCATATGAGATGTGGGTTCAAGTGGGGGAAATGTTCACTCCGTGAACAAAAAAAGTTATCGCGTGATTATAACAGATACGTGATCCTCGGATCCTCGGTGAGCTGGAACTTGCCGTCCACCGAGTGCCGACCTTCTTAGAATGTTACGGATCTGTTTCATTTTACCTTCAAATTATATACAGATATCCGTTAGTATATGCGCACAAAAAAAATATATAATTCACTAAACGGATTCACCATGTGACCCAAAATGACCCACCTCTATACTTCTTCAACTCATTGGACTCATTGTGTCATTTCATTATATTTTCGAAGGTGGTCATTTTAGAGTTGGGTCATTTTGGGTCAAATGGTGAATCAGTTTAGTGAATTATGTATTTTCGTTGTGCGCATATGCTAACGGATATCTGTATATAATTTGAAGGTAAAATAAAATAGAAAAAGTGGTAGTTTTTCTCTGGGATGGACCGCCTATAGGACATGCAAATGTTTACAAGCATGCAAGACTTTCCGTATTGTCTACGGAAAACAATAACATGGGATGATGTACTCTGCAGAGGATGTGCGTGGAATAGTAATTAATACCTGGAAGATTTGGTGTGACTTCAGTCTCCAGAAATTGTCCAATATTTTCAGGTGGTTTATTCTGAAATATGATGAGCAACCGTGTTGTTACGTCGTCTAGCCTGTAAATTACCGTCTGTACCAGAGGACTCCCGATGCCTACCTCGGGATACGATTGGTCAGGACGATGAACGTTTCTAAGTTCGATGCCGATGTAATAAGACTCTTTTTCTGAATCCTTTATATTTGGGGATACCTTTCTGAACTTAGAGTAAGTTCCGTCGCTAATAACTGTCAGCGGTGCTCGTATTAACTATGAATAAATAATACAAACAAATTGAATTGGTTAGTGTATTAGAAACATAAGGAAAGTAAAGGCTGATGTGATTTGTCCAGGGATATGTTGCACAAAATGGTTTGCCTAACTGCTCCACAATTTATCAAAGAGCATAATAATAATAACGATAATAATAACCACAGAGTACATATCCTTGAGAGGGCACTCTATTTACGTGGTTTCTTTTCCAACGCAAAAATATCACAAATGTTGGTGTTTTGCGAATGAAGAGTGTCTGCAATATCGACTGATTACGTAACAGTATGACTAATTTATTAGGTTTTTCAATACAATCGCCTCGACCATTAGTGCATATTATGAAAGTATTCAATTGCACGCAGGTTAGTTCAATGAAGTACGCCCTAATACCGACGGAGTTTCAGTTCTCCATTCTCTATGAACAAATACAATACAGTTAGGACGCTGGACAACCGATTGTTATTGTTCTGCAAGGCTCACTCAGTCATTTAATAAGGCAATACAAACGATCGAATTTGGTATTCAAATGAACAAAATTTTGAGTTACACCTTTTCAGTGTAAAATGTTTTTCTCGGCCAAATGAAAAGCAATAATTTTCATTTTTTCAGTAAATGTCAGGAAAAACTGTAATGCTTGATACTGTATTTTTTTCAAATCTTAGTGTTAAACTTAGTCGTGAAATTCAGTCATTTAGTGTAAGATTTTCGATTTTGATAGGCTTCAACTCTGCCCGCGAGCCTTTTTTGGATCAACCTTTTAGCTTTTCAAAGTAATATAGTTCGCTAAAGAAGGATTTTCCCAACTTTCTAACGCACATCACCGTGAGCGATATATCATAGTTTTGTCAGAATTTCCGTTTTGATTCCATAATTTTTGACTACCAGCTGAAATATTTTCAAATCCACGCGTGAAATCTTCGGCTAATACTAGCATTGTGGATCGATATCTCTGGGTGCCCGGCCTGGATAGAGTGTTGCCAGAACTTCAATATAGCAAAGAAATTACCTGGTGTTTCAATTGTCATGAAGGTGACTGGGTATAGTGCCTTTTGTTTGTGTTTGTTTGAAATTGCTTAAACCCACCGAAAGTCATAATGAAGCAGCCAAAACAATACAAGGTTAAACATGGAAGTTTATAACAACCTATTATAATGACCTAAAGGAAAAATCATTTATGACAACAATGAGCCTTGCATTGTAAGTCATGGTTAAAATGTGTTGAGTACCCACCCCACCCCCATAGGCCTACATAATATTACATACCGGTACCTTATAATATTTATATAGCACGGCTATTGTGGGGTTCGGGTTTGTGTAGGCCTATTTGTCATAATTTAGCTCTATAGGACCTACTTTATAAATGTATAGCTATAATAGCTATACATTTATAAAGTAGGTCCTATAGAGCTAAATTATGACAAATAGGCCTACACAAACCCGAACGCAAGTCTGAAGGGTGTAATGAAAATGGGGGGGGGTCATTCAAAATTCACCTGGAGATAGGAGGGACAGAAAATTAAAATCCCCTCTAATAACACGCGAATTTTTCTAGGTTTGGACAGTGGATTTTCCCATGGACCTCATCCTAGGTAAATAAACAAACAAACAAACAAACAGACAAAATGGTTTTCATAATCATGGAATCCATAGCCCTATAAATTGAAATTGCAGGCTATCACGGGAGCAAATTTCCAAAATTCACCTCATTTACCAGAATTGGGGATTTGGGCTACCAAATCGCTGGTCAGGCAATCCTGGTTTTCAATGGAAAAGGGACCTGGTTGACAACAATTGAAATATCGATTATTTCTGCTGGTTGCTCTCGAGATAAAGTACTGATTTTGACATTTTCGGAGCATGAAGGGAAAAAGGGTAAAATAAAAACGGAAATTCTGACAAAACTATAATATATAGACCCACACGATGTGCTTTACAGAGGTGGGAAATATCTTTCTTTAGCAAACTATATTAGTTTGAGACGCTAAAAATGAATTCTGTAAAAAGCTCACGGGCGAACTAAAGACCTATAAAAATCAAAAATATCACACTAAAAGACACAATTTGATGCTTAATTTTAACACCAGGATTTAACAAAAAATGTTCATCCAAGCACTATGTGTTTATTTGACATTACTGAAGAAAAAAACAATTTTGCTTTATATTTGACCGAGAAAATAAATTTCATAGCAAAAAGGTGTATCTCGGAATTGTGCTGATTTTAACATGTATCGATCGACTTTTAGCGCGACTAAGCAGAACAAAAGAATCGGTTGTCCTGCGTTTAGACTGAATAGGTGTGGAGCAGATAGCTTGCTCAAGTGATCGCCGACAGAGGAGCTTACGGTCACCATAGAAGACCATTTGGAAAGTACTAGCATAGCAGCTAGGACGGTGAAAACATAGTTATCAGGTCTTGGACTTTGACTATGGTAGACCAGGGGTTCCTCTGGGTAGACAGGATCTTGGACATTGCTGGATCTTGGATTAAGAACTGAAAGCATCACAGGAATGATATCAGAACGTCAGCCAATCAAGATCTCCAGGCTTAGATAACGAAACTGAGCAAAAGGAAATCTTTATACTAATTTTAAGTTTAACTATTGTATGATCTTGTATCATGATTTGATTGACAGCCATACTGCACTAATTATTAAACACACATAAGTTGCTCTATAATCATATTAAACAGGATGGGTGTGTTTGGTCTATTGCCATTTGGTCTAATACCATTTCGTATAATTCTCATTTAGTCTATATTCAATTGGTCAATTACCAGAAAGGCTAATCATATAGTCTAATGTCCATTTAGTCTAATATCATGGTCTAATAACCTGTATGTCTACTAATCATATAGTCTAATAACCATTTGGTCTAATATTTCATTAATAACCATTTGGTCTAATAACCATTTGGTCTAATAACCGTTAGGTCTAATACTCGTATGGTCTAATAACCAGTTAGTCTAATACCATTTCGTCTATTTATTAATAAACTAAATGCTTGTAAGACTAACTGGTGTGTAGACAAAATGGTTATTAGACCAAATGGTTATTAGACCTATTGGTTATAGACCAAATGAGTATTAGACTAAATGGTTGATAGACTAAATGGTTTTAGACTTATTGGTTATTAGACTAAATGGTTGTCTGACCAAATGGTTATCGGGCCAAATGGTTAAAGGACCAAATGATTATTGGACGTAGTGGATATAGACCTAATGGGTTTAGACGAAATGGATGTAGACGAAATGGATATTAGACCAAATGGTATTAGACCAAATGGCAAATCCCCGTGTGTTTGCGTGATTGATCTTGTGTGAGCTCCAAAGCAGGTAATTCTGGCCTGGGTCATTTTAGTGAGGTACATTTCCGCCGACTGGGTCCATTTCCCGCCGAATGACTGACCTTTGCGCTCGCCACTGATATCCATCTATCCAGCAAAAATATTGCAAATATTATATTTCCTTAACTTGCACAGCACACGATATATTCAATTTAGAAACTACATCTTTCAAATGTGTACTGATTCTGCGTGGACGGATGTCTTCGAAATAATTGCGGCATGCTCTTGTCATTTCCAATATACATTTTTTTAAAAGAAAGATGTAGAAAAAAAAGGACATTCAGTAAAACATTTATAGATTTATTGATTCTACAGGAAATATAAAATTCTGAATCAAGTCGTATACCTTAACATCTTGCGAATCCTTTTCCCGATATTTCACCCCGGTAACGCATCCGTTTTCTTTAACTAGTTCTGTCACGACTCCTTCGATTAGCTCTACCCTAAATAACGAAAGCAGTTGCGAAACATGGTTTGAGTGCAAGAGGTGGATGCTAAAAAAGCCTAATCTCAAGGTTAAGTGGTTTTTCACGTGGAAGAGATTTATACACCTGAGAATAACAACAACCACAACTACAACACAACAACAACAACAATAATAATAATAATAATAATAATAATAATAATAATAATAATAATAATAATAATAATAATAATAATAATAATAATAATAGTAATAATAATAATAATAATAATAATAATAATAATAATAATAATAATAATAATAATAAAATATAATAATAATAATAATGGTTTAGAAAACTGTAGCTAATAAGCGAAGTCAAATCGCTCTACACAATCTATGGGCAAACTTACGTAGGTTCAGATTTTGCGTGTTTTCGCAGAGGCTGCAAGAAGTTACCATGATGAGTCGACATGCCACCTTGATCTTTGGAGTAAGTCATCTTAGTTTTCAAACCAGTTTCGTAGTCAAATGCAATTATACCAGCATATGGCATTCCTTCAAAGTCCTTAATTACCTCTGTAAACGCAAAGATCATTGGAATCAGAGCTCATTGGTTTAACATCCAACAAATCATTACAAAACATATTTAAATTGAACTTTATGTTTATGCCGTTGGAAAAAAAGAACGGATCGGCGGTACAGCGGTACGGGCTCTGCCTTGCAATCGAAGGATTTGCGAGTTCGAGCAGCGGTGCCATCGTATTATGCACTTGGGCATGGCCATTATTACCTTATTTGCATCTCACCATGCTCACTAACCAGATGGGAAGCTTTTATCAATATTGTTCATTGAACGCCGCTCAAAGGTATGAGCATTGTGATGTGCACTGGGTAATTTAATTTGATCATTCAAGGTAGCGACGTTTTTACCCGTTTGACGTATTTTTTGAAGGACCTGAGAGCACATCAGACGTATCGAATTGTATTCTGAATACGAATATCAAAATGTGATATTTTTAAAATTGTTGATATATAATTTATAAATCTAATGATATACACTTAAAGTGTATGTATCTGGGATGAAAAGCCGACGATATATTGAAGATATACATTCCCCCAGACCTAATTTTTTTGGTGTTTTGAGTGAAAAATCCATATCTTCGAAATCTTCAAAATTTTCAATTTTCCCAGCTACATGCACTTGAAGTAAATATCATTAGATTGATAAAGTTTACTTCGAGGACTGTTAAATATCAAAATATCAATTTATAATTATTTGCCATAAAATGTGCATGATATCGCGAATTAAAAAAAAATCGTGCAAGTCGCTTTATAAAAATGCCAACATTTATTTATTTATTTAATTAAAGGTCTATTTAAAAACCTAATCATAGTTATTGTGGACTAATGTTAATCGTACCATTGAGGCCCATATCTTGTAAGGCCTTCAATCCACCAGGTTGAAGTGCCTCTCCTCTGAAAGTATTTGGAGGAGACATATCCCGCTCTATCACCACAACTCTCCGTCCATTTTTACCCAATACTGCTGCCAAAGACGCACCTGTTATACCCGCTCCAATGATAACTACTTCCGGGTCATCGGACGAGAATTTGCATCTACTTCTCTGTTGAAATTAACAAAGATGTCGTAACATGAAATGTCAACTTTAACATGTATTTGGCATTGGAGTACAATATGATGAAAATTGTTTACATTGCGGCTCGGACGCCAAATTGCATTGTATACATAAGTAAAAACACGAAAATTAACACCAAGCCTTGTATATAACATATAACATAAAAGGGGCTGTGCATTAATTATAAGCCCTGGTGGGAGGGTAAAATTTAATTGGGGCAAGAATTTTTTGGTCAGCCGAAAGGTGGGTGCAAGTATTTTTGGCAGGTCAAAGGGGGGGGGGAGCATTTTTGGCACAAATTTTCGGGACACCTTCTAAATAGTACGTTCTAAAAAGGCTAAGGAAACAGTCTACCATAAACCTGGCCTCTACTTGGAGGAAGCAACATATTGGTCCGATCTCTTTCCTGTATATTCTCAAGCTTGGTGGCCTGCTTGGATGTGAGTGTGGACTGCCAAATTACATCAAAATATTAAACCAGAGGTCAAATTATATTCTCTATAAACCGTTACCAACTCTGATATATTGAACCCAATTTTTTTTTACAGAGCAAAGCATGAATATTCTTAACCTCCGCGTATTACACCTTACGTGCGTCCAATCAAATTGCTCGTTAAATGATATACGCACATACCACTAATAGTAGGTATGTCACAGTGGCTGCACAATAATTCTGTCATACTGTGCACGCATACATAACAGTGAATCAAAAAGTGCGCGGATCAAAGTTGGCCAATTTTTGAAAACATACATGTCAAAAAACGATTTCCTCGTTATGTTTCATTGATCACAATAATTTGTCTTTTTAATATATGGTAGGTGAAACATTTCCTAAATCACTATCAACTCCGCCGAAATTAAACAGTGCCTAGTTTAAGAGTTAAGACCTGTTTATGAATTTTTTTAGATCGTCCATAAATCAATAAATATAGGTCTCTCGAAATAGAGGACCTAGTACCACCGGTCTGAAATACCAGTGTTTGTTATCATGTATTTTTTTTCCTTGGACAATGAGTGAAACACTTCCCTATACCAATTGAAAACTCGGTGCACTTAGGCAATTAACTGCAGTTTCTTTATTCAACATCACAGCAGGTTCATATTTGACAAAATCATGCTGTATGAATAAAACATAAATAAAACATTGAAAAAAGTAAAAATTACATATGCCTAATTAACATAAGAATGGCATAAATATATAATTAGATGTAATTAGCTAATTTGCATAATTAATGACTTTTGTGTATTTTTGTTACCAAATGAAAGAACTTTGGGTACTTATGTGTGCAAAAAACCGCATCCTCATATCATGTACGGTTCTCTGTTGGCATTATTTTTGCATATTAATTAGCTGGACTTAGTCGTTTTTTAAGCTTTTATTTGTCTGCAGATTGGTCAAAATGGCTAAAATTGTTTATTTGGTGGATTTATTACATTTATTCGAGGAGAGATTTTTTAATCTTGTTTTCTTTAACGAAGTCCGGAAAGATATGCAATTAATCTGTGATACTTAAATCAATGCTACCTTTTCAAGTAAGTGTCCGAATAAGCATTACAAATCCCAAAAATTACCATTTTGCCATTTATAGCAATTTGTGGCAGGTTTTCACCCGATTTCCGGGTATCTTCAAGTTGACGTTACATCACTTTGCATTATCCGATTTCAATTCTGTTTTTTGTTTTTTGAAGCATTCATAACGATGATTCAATTAAAAGCGTCAAATAACATGTTTCTGCTGCGCTTATTTTTGGGGTGATATACCTACTAATAGGCCTGGGCGATACATGGAAATACGACGAGTAACTATTTGTTTGCATGGCATCTGAAAAGACTGCATTAAAATCGCTGAAATTGATCAAGTTATATAGCCGAAAAGGTACTTTTTAGGGTTTGATGCTTCAAAATGGTATATTTTCCCTCATTATATGACATTTTTGTTGTAATAGTACCAAAATTCATACGCACGGCTTCGGTTTTTAGTACATATTCGCCCTACCATATTGTAACTTTTAGCTTCGAGGGCGCACTGCCATTTTAAGGTGTTTACGGTTCAGTGCGTTAAAACAAGAAAAGTCTCAGGTCAACCTATGTTGAGTTTTTGATCATTTGGCATCTAAATCATATAGTTTCACCTGATATTAGTGGCATTTATCTGTGAGAGTTCTGAATATGAGAAAATTCCACCCGAAATTAGCCATTTTCCCATTGAAACCCGTGTAATACATAATTAGTGGTATTTAACCTAGGAGGTTATTGAATAGAGGTTAATAACTATATATCTAAACATTTTGCCTTTGGAACCGAGGAATATCGCGAGGTTCCAAAGCAAAATGTTTCACAATACCCGACGTGACACATTACCTCAGTCATAACCGTCACTTTGATTTCTTCACTTTACAAATAATACACAATTTTGTAATTTTTTCCTTTCCAAAAATCGAACAGGATAAAACAGGACAGCCAATAACAAAAGTGCGTATCACAAACTGTGCAAATATGGTAGCGAGCAATTTAAATACGGCGGCCAGCGCGCGCGCAGTTTGTTCGACGCATAACACGGCCCTTAAAGCCGCGGACACTAGTATACCTCGCGTGCAGGAGCTACTGAGGTCCTATGGTTTAGTGGTAACATGGAATAGGAAAATTAGACCAATAGTCTGTATTGATGACTATGGTTTTCAAGTGTTGCCGCGGTCTGCCGATTTGACGCTGTTTATGGCGTAAACACGCAAGTAAGTCAAGTAACATTGAACAACAGTAATAATATTGCACTAACAGATTCCGTATATTCAGTGCGATATAGACTGAAAATCAAATGTAGGTTCAGTGCGGTATAGACTGAATATTACAGAGACTAGGTTGGCATATAACATAACGCACCCACCACCAATCCACCTCGGCAGTGTTAGGGTAAATTATGTTAAAATCATATGTTCAACAGGCGACCACCGCATATGCAAACACTATACAGTACGCAAGTACAAGTATTGGGGAATCACAGAAGCACAGCAAATGTAATATGTTATCAAAAAGAACATTTTGAAAGTATTTAACGACGGAAAAAATATTCAACAACGGTAACGTTTACAATATAATCACAAAGTTGAACAAAATAGCATTTGCATTCAAATGTACATGAAGTCCGCCCGCAATGTAGAAGGTCACTTGGAGACTTACTGTCTCAAGCTGTTATGGCAACGCGGAGGTGGTTTCGATCGCATTTATAAAAGCGCATTTATAAATGCGTATAACCGAAGTACACTGCTAACCAATACATTCCGGACACAAACCGATTACATACTGTGGTTACCTTAGGTCGAGTGTGTTGAGCTTGACTCGGACGAGCTGAGGTGAAACGATAAATCGCTATGATAGCAATGGTAGCTGTAGTTAGGGGAAAAAGTTCACTTTGGTGACCACTCTCTGGCTAGTAAGGTTTGACGATTGATTCGACTTCTATGGACCATTTAGAAAAAAAAATAGCCACCATGTCCCTCGCGAAAATCCCGGCATTTTTCGCTAGAGGCCAAAATCCAAAATGGCGGCCACCACCATTTTGAAAATTTAAGTTTTGAACCAGAGCACCTATAATCATGCACAAAGACACTTTTTTCGGATATGTCGACTATAAGGATTGCGATTCTGACATTAGTTTGACATTACGGCATCATTTTCACCCATAAATCCAAGATGGTGGCCGGCACCATCTTGAAAAACTTAGTTTTGAACAAGAGGACCTTAAATCGTGTACAAAGACACTTTTTTGGATAAGTCGACCACAATGATTTCAAATTTGACATTACTTTGACATTACGAACTCATATTTACCCAGAAATCCAAGATGGTGGCCGCCGGCGCCATCTTGAAAAAAAAAAGTTTTGAACCAGATTACCTAAAATCGTGTACAAAGACACTTTTTCCGGTAAGTCGACCCCAAGAAATCCGAATCTGACATTAATTTGACGTTACAAAATAATTTTTGCCCAGAAATCCAAGATGGCCCCATTTGGTAGAGCGTAAATGTGATTTTTGAATGAAAGCAGAAGCATAAATGTGTCATTTCCGCCTTATCTGGGGTTCATGTCCCTTATATGGGGTTTACACTGCCTTATCTTGGGTTTACATCCCTTATCTAGGGATAAGGCGCCTTATCTGTGGTTTAGACGGCCTTATCCTGGGTTTACGTTCCTTACCTGTGGCTAAGATGCCTTAACCTTAGCATATCGCAGTCTAAACCCAGATAAGGCATATAAACCCCAGATGATGCGCCGTAACCCCAGATAAGCAACGTAGACCCCAGATAAAGCAGTCTAAACCCCAAATAAGGCGCCTTAACCCTAAATAAGGAACATAAACCCCAGAAAAGGCATCTAAACCCCACATAAGGTGCCTTAACTCTAGATAAGGGTTGTTAACCCCAGATAAAGGTCGTAAACCTCAGATAAGGCATCTAAACCCAAGATAAGGGGCCTTAACCCCAGATAAGAGACGTAAACTCAGATATGGCAGTCTAAACCCCAGATAAGGCGCCGTCTGGGGTTTACTTATCTTATATTAGGTTTATGTTCCTTATTTATGGTTAAGGCGCCTTATTTGGGGTTGGGACTGGTTTATCTGAGGTGTACGTCCCTTATCTGGGGTTACGGCGCCTTATCGGGGGTTTAAACTGTAATATCTGAGTTTACGTCTCTTATCTGGGGTTAAGGCGCCTTATCTTGGGTTTAGATGTCTTATCTGAGGTTTACGACCCTTATCTGGGGTTAACGACCCGTATCTAGAGTTTGGGCACCTTATGTGGGGTTTAGATGCCTTATCTTAGGTTTATGTTCCTCATTTAGGGTTAAAGCGCCTTATTTGGGGGTTGGGCTGCTTTATCGACGGTCTACGTCTCTTATCTGGGGTTACGGCGCATTATCTGGGGTTTAGATGCCTTATCTGGGTTTAGACTGCGATATGCTACGGTTAAGGCATCTTAGCCACAGGTAAGGAACGTAAACCCAGGATAAGGCCGTCTAAACCACAGGTAAGGCGCCTTATCCCTAGATAAGGGATGTAAACCCAAGATAAGGCAGTTTAAACCCCATATAAGGGACATGAACCCCAGATAAGGCGGAAATGACACATTTATGCTTCTGCTTTCAAAAAAAATCACATTTACGCTCTACCAAATGGGGGCCATCTTGGATTTCTGGGCAAAAATTATTTTGTAACGTCAAATTAATGTCAGATTCGGATTTCTTGGGGTCGACTTACCGGAAAAAGTGTCTTTGTACACGATTTAAGGTCCTCTTGTTCAAAACTAAATTTTCAAGATGGTGCCGGCCACCATCTTGGATTTCTGGGTGAAAATGATGCCGTAATGTCAAACTAATGTCAGAATCGGAATCCTTGTACTCGACATATCCGAAAAAAGTGTCTTTGTGCATGATTATAGGTGCTCTGGTTCAAAACTTAAATTTTCAAAATGGTGGTGGCCGCCATTTTGGATTTGGGCCTCTAGCGAAAATGCCGGGATTTTCGCGAGGACATGCGTCGAATCAATCGTCAAACCTTACTAGCCAGAGAGTGGTCACCAAAGTGAACT